>NC_082653.1:76464286-76509286 GCF_028023285.1 Balaenoptera ricei | reverse complement strand
CCGTGTCCCCTGCATTGGCAGGCAGATTCTCAACCACTGCGCCACCAGGGAAGCCCCCCTCTTTTCATACATACAGTTACTGCTTAGGGACTTTTTCCCATTAGAAAAAAAAGTCCAAATACTTAAAGCCTTTACTGGCCCTGTTTGCTTTTTCTTTTCCATCAACTCCATATCTTTTTCCCAATTGAAAATTGTTGGGAACCTGCAGTATCAAATAAAAAGGGTGGTATCAACTAGGTCATGGGGAACTCTGGGATTCAAAGGACATGCCTTTGGAAAGATGAAGGACAAACTCTAATATAGTTAAGGAACATTTTAGGTTTGTTGGTTCAACAACTCTTGGAAGAACAGGACTAATGTCTTTCTTTTTGACCAGAAGTCCCACCTTTGAAAGGGAGAGCCCTTCTGAGATTTTAATCTGGTTCTGCATCGCTTTTTTTTTGGGGGGGGGAGGGGGGGCTGTGCTACAAGGCTTATAGAATCTTAGTTAGTTCCCCGGCCAGGGATCAGGGATGAAACCCAGGCCCTCGGCAGTGAAAGCTCAGAGTCCTAACCACTGGACCACCAGGGAAGTCCCTGGTGCTGCATCCTTTAAAAATATGTTGGATAGAAGGGAGAGAATGGCATGGACATATATACACTACCAAATATAAAATAGATAGCTAGTGGGAAGCAGCCGCATAGCACAGGGAGATCAGCTCGGTGCTTTGTGACCACCTAGAGGGGTGGGATAGGGAGGGTGGGAGGGAGACACAAGAGGGAGGAGATATGGGGATATATGTATATGTATAGCTGATTCACTTTGTTATACAGCAGAAACTAACACATCATTGTAAAGCAATTATACTCCAATAAAGATGTTAAAAAAAAAAAAAAATGTTGGATAGAACTGATGGTGAGCAGATGCCCCAGCCTTTCTCCCCAGGCCAGCCTTGGTGCCTGAAACCAATCACTCTATCACAAGACGAATAAAAGCTATGTCTGAATGCTACTAAAACCAATTAGAATTTAATAGAGAACAGAAACAGAGTGTTAACCATGGTGAACTAACTTTAATATAAGTCCCAGGGCTCAAGAGCAGGCATAATAGCTTGACAAAAACAAAACCTTTTATGGATAGCTTCACATCCCATATGCTACACCCAACAACTCACTTAGATAAGCAGTACGGAGCTTATCACTCTTTTATAGAAGGGGAGAAATTGAGACTTAGAGAGGTTGTGACTTGCCTAAGGACACAGAAAGTTAGCGACATTGGCAGGGTTCTACTGTATCACTCCACTGACTGTGTCCAACTTTGACCCACTTAGATGTTCTCATCAGCTGTCCATGAGGAAACCCGGAGAAAGAATTAGAGTAGGGATGAATTGCCAAAAGAGGCTGTTGGCTGAGTGCATTATTTTTTTAAACTTTATTGAGATGTAATTTACAAATTATAAATTTGATCCATCTTAAGTTTACAATTCAGTTCTCTTCATATAATGGATACAAACCCTTTTAAGGTACGTGATTTGCAAATATTTTCTCCAAGACTATGACTTGTCTTCTCATTTTCTTAGTGGTGTCTTTTGAAGCCCCAGTTATCAATTTTGATGAAGTCCAATTTATCAGTTTTCTTTTATGGTACATGCTTTTGTCATATCTAAGCAAGCTTTGCCCAATCCAAGGTCTGCTTATTCTTCTGTTTTTCCAAGCCTAGCAGATGCTAGGTGTTTGGTCAGTGAATGGATGAATGAACATGTGTCCCTAACCTTCACCCTTGTACCTTAAATGAAGAACAAGTTCCCAGGTTCTGTATTCTCCGGTTCTGAAATGAGGGTTCTTGTACATATCACCATCAGCTCATGTAGGCATTTATTCTGAAGGCTGATGGAGACGTGATGGCAAAGGACTATAGTATGTGAAGCGCTAAAAGGAAGAAATGTTGAAGGCAGGGAGTACATCCTATCCTGCCTTGTGATGTGAACACCAGTCACATCACCGTGACAGCCTCCTCGTGGGGGGCAGTTGGCGTGCCACGTGAGACCAAACATCTCTGTAGGTCAGATCAGCGTCTCCCAAGGGGGCTGAGTCATCTGCAGCTCTGGGACACCTACCAGGCTCTGTGGGAAATCTCTCAAAATTCTTAGACTCTAGTGTTTTGATGATGCTGATGGTTCTTTGTTCAACTTTTTAGCTTTTGTCAAAATATATTACCTACACTCTTGACTTGGTCATACCTACAAAATACACTTACATCTTTACCTTATACTAGATCACTTTTTCCAGTGGGCTTTGATTAGGACCTGAGAAGGCACCTATAGGCAGACTTTGATGCAATGCTTTACTACCATGCAAAGAGGGGAAAAAATAAAAGTTCCAGCCTGAGATCTATAGCATTTGTTATTTTAATCTTATCATTCTCCTTTTAAATGGCCCATTAGAGTAGAGATTTCTTGTTGCAGTTTGGAGTCAGATACACGTGGGTGTGATTCTGCTTTTACGAGGAATTTAATAGATTGCTTACCCTCTTAAAGCCTCAGTTTCCTCATCTGTAAAATGAGGCTAATAGTACCAAACTTATAGGGTTACTGAGAGGGTTAAGTAAAATAATGTGTGAAATCTTATTACAGTGCTTAGAGAGGAACTACAAAACAAGCGATAGCTTTATTATAAGTATGATTATGATTATTAGCATTATTATTGCTACAGCTACAATTACTACTACCAAGAAGAGAATTGCCACTCAAGTAAGAACAACTCAGTAGGCACAGTGTTTAAATGAACAGAGATATTTAGTGCATTCTTTCCTTATTTATACCATTACCTGGTGTCATAAAAGTTCTATGATAGTTTATGAAAAATATACATCAAATAAGTAGCAGCGAACATAGAAAAAGAAAATAGTGACCAAGAACAGAAAATGACAGATATGGAAAACTTAAGGATCAATATAATTACCACAAGTGAGCTTCAGATTTGACACTGAGATTCCTGGCAGCAAAGGTCAAATTCACTATGAAATTACTCAGAAAAGGAGACCATCATTTCTTCAAGAATAAAGCTTCTTTCCTAGATAACTTTCTCACGTGGGACTTTACGTAGTGAACAGTATTCCAACAATGTGTTCCTCAAATGCAATAACAGGTTTTATATGACTGCTTCTTCTAGTAACTTCTTTGATAAGAGCAAATGGCGTGACATTAAAATACAGTTCAGTGTCGGCAGTTCTGTGTGGGGCTAAAGTAACACGGCCCTAGTGTGAAGCTGTGAGGTGGTCAGGTTTGATCCATGGACAGAATTTAGAGTGTTTGGAAGAATGGATGAACTGCTTGTCCTTCAAATAATCTTTTGTAAATATTGCCTTTCTCAGCTGGGCTTTTGATAGGAGTTGAAGAGCAGGCAGTTTGAGATTGTATTCTCTGACAAGAGCCTGGTGTGTTTGTATTCTCTGTCGCTGGTCCAGGGCAGAGCCTTATGCCTTAGAAATCAGAAGTGCAGGTGGTGAGGTTGACACCTTATTGTGAAAATTAGACTCCCGCCCGAACGGAGGGCCATTCTACCTCTCCCTAAGAGGAGCTGTGGGAGCAGTTGCATGCAGATCCAGACTCTTCAAGAATCAGTTCGGGGGTCTATTCTCGCACTCTTGACCAAGTTCTGGGCCTCAGATCAGTGGGTCCGAACCACTGGTTAGGGGTGGATCCAGAAGAGAGGGTGATGGGCCGACAAGTTACATCCGACTGCTGGGAAGTTCAGCCTACCGTGTCTCTTTAGCCTCCTTTGAGAGATACCTGCGGGTCAAGAAGCAGTCTATACTGGAAACGTTACCTGTGTGGTTCCACGCAAAAGACGGTAAACCATTGCTCTAGTCTGTGTGCAGAATGTTTCCAGCCTAGGTTTCTAGCTGCCCACACTCTGCCAGCAGTAGAAACTCTGTAATTCCTTCACAAGGTTCGAAGTTACATAGTTTCTTGGTAGACCCGGCAGATCAACTAGCTCCAAAATTTTCCCTTAAGAAATTAAATGAATGAATCTGCTGAATGAAGTTATTTGAACAAGCCAATTACATGTGGAGGCAAGTCTCCTATTTCAGTTTGCTGTAGTTACTACATTCTTTCTGACCACAGATGCCAAGACCATTTATCTGTTGACACTACTTTATGTCAGGGTCTATAAGGAAGAACTGTGATGGGAAGAGAGAGAATAATAAGCAGAAAGGAACCATGGTGATGATCCAGGGCAGTCTTCGCGTTTTCCCCGAGGCCCGGGAAAGTGGTGTGAAGACTTTTTCCACCATATGGCAGCTCAGGTGTGTGTACGAGGGGGGATCAGATAAAGAGTGAAAGTGGCTGTTGGGCTTCTTGGCATCCAGGGGCCACGTCAGCATCGCTAAATGTTCAGCTTGTTCCAGTCCGGGCCTGTGTGCTGATGTTAGCTGGTGGGAGAGCTCTGGGCTGCAAAAAGAAACGGCCTGAACCCGGAGGCCACTTCTTCCTTACACAGGGGAAGGGGGTGAGGCAGGATGGCCAGAAAACCCAAAAGCATCAGGGCAGTACTGGGTGCGTTTGTTGTGTGAAGCAACCCAGTTTCTTGGCTTTCCAGACAGCTTCAATTCTCCTTGACCGTTATCCCAGTTCATTAAATGTTAATGGGCTGTCAACATAGGAAGAGTAATCCCCTGAAGTCCCTTTAACATGTTTTATTCTTCCTCTCAAATAAATGATTACCATCAATAAGAATTGCTCAATACATGGTGTCTGCGAGAGTGCTTGCTCGCGGGGGCTTTCTCCTGTAGTTTACGGCCCCGTGTGGGCGCCTTGATAAGATCTTAAATAGAGCGGCGAAACTTTGTACCAGCTGGTCAGTGACATAGGGGTGGGGAAGGGTCTAATGAGTGCGCTGGCTTGAGGGCGAGGGCGTTTTCGTAAATCATACTGTTCTTTTCCCTCTTGGTTGGTCCTGCTTATAGAATCATAGTATCTTCAAGATGGAAAGGGCCCTGAAGTTATTTTTTCCAGCATCCCATCCTTCAAGGAATTTCTTCTACAGCTTCCCTGGCAGATGGTCACATAGCATCTGTCCTTACTTCTGGGGAAGGGGCCTTACCTCCCTCCTGAGGCACCACAGTTCTCCTAGTGGAAGATTTTCCTCTTCTCCCATCCGCCCTCATAGTTCCTCCTCCTCCTCCTCAGGACACTCACCCTCGTAGTTGTAATCTTTCATTGATTAGGTGGCCTTCCCTTAAAGACTTGAAGTTCCAGGAGGCCAGGGGCCATGTCCTCTTTTGCTCACCTTTTAGCATAGTGCCTGGCCCAGTGAAGGTGATTGGTGTTATTTGTTGAATGAATGGAGGGATGAATGCCCTTGAGTTCAGAAATGTCAAAAGAGAACTCAGAAGGAATTATATGACATGCAAATGGAAAGAGTCTTTTATCAGCTGATCTGCTCACAATGACTTTAAAGTAAATAAGGAGGAAGGAATGGGAAGAAGCACCCAGGAAAAGGTTTTTGAAAGACGAGCCATGCAAAACTAGTCAAAACGGAGGGGCCAGGGAGATTATCAGTTTGAAACAGAAAGAAAAACACAGCGTGGGTGAAGCCTGGTGACAACCAAGATTAAAAAAATAATGTTTTTAGGACTAGGTACCATTCAGAGCATGGGAAAATCAAAATGATCGTGATTTTTTTTTTTAACCTAACATGGTAAATATGAAATATCAGAAATACCATTGAAATTTGGTGAGACTTTTAACAGATTGGAAAAGGGATTGAAAAGTCTTCCTTGTGGAGGAAAGAGGCTTGCTTTGTGGAGAAGATTCACACTGGAATAGAAATCCACAGAGCAGAGAGAGCAGCCTGGAGGAGAGTATTCAAGTGAGGAAATGAGGCCCTCAAGCCTCAGGCGACCACAGAAGGAGCCCAGAGGCAGATACAGGGTCACCAGGAGAGGTGGCCCCAGCCCCTGCTCACAGCACATCTCCTGGTGAGTGAGGATCATGTCCTGCTCGGAACCCCACACAGAGGGGTGGTGGGTTTGTGATGTACCACCTCTGGGTCCCCACCTGGGGACAGCAGCTCTCCTGAATCCGGTCTCGGAGAAAGACATCACAATCACCCAGTTTTGTCGCTTCTGTCCTTGGCAGGTCTCTTGACATACCTTCCTTCTGCTACCATAGCTCAGACTGTGACTTCTCTCTTGGGCATCTCCTCAGATGCACAGCCAACTCATGGGAAGGGGCCCGCCCTCGCACGCCAGATCTTTGCTCACTGTCGCCGGAAGCCTCCACAGTGTCTGCCCACATCTTCTTGGGATGTCCTTTCAGGCCTTTGCCCCCTTCTTACCAGTCACGTTCTACACAACTTCAAGAGCCTGCTTCTGTCCCATCTCGCTTGAAAAGCTTTCCCTGTCTCCACGACTGCTCACCCGTCTCCTGCCGCTCCCGGGCCTCTTACCCGTTGCCTTCTGCACCCCACACGACTTAACCACCATCGTCTTTATTGGTGTTTCAAAGTTCCTCCCTTCCCCTCGCCCACTCCCCACACCCTCACCGACCACTAAGAGGTCTCAGTCATCCTTGTCACCAGTCAGCCGAGACCCCGGCCCTGGGCTCTGCATACAGGCAGTGCTCAGTCAGTGTTTATTGACTTGAATGGGATGTTTCTTCCCAAGACATAGATTCCAGATGCTTCTTGCCCTTTTGGTTTATCATGCTCTTCAGCATATTTTCACAGAGTATGTTTCAGATCATTTCTGGAACTGAGGTCGAGCTGAGATTCACTCTTTGCTCCCATTTGGCTCCATTTCTCTAGCCTCCTCCTCTCCAGAAATCCATTAAGAGGACAGTGTCTCCAGCGGCCTCTGCAGATTTCTTCACGCTCTAGAATGCCGTGCACCGGGGCCGGCAGGCATCAGCTCATTTTAAAACAGTTGCAGCGCACTCCGGGCTGACTAGGCCTGGTCTCACGCTTGAGGCTTCACCTCAGAGGTGGAAGGTAAAATCTCAGTCCCTCCAGCAGAATGTGATGGGCTATCTCTCCCCCGAGCACTGGAACTGCTCAGTGCTCTTTGGTTGGTTGGTTGGTTTGTTGTTTTGTTTTGTCTTCTGGTTGAACTCCCCGCTCATCGCTCATCCCGTCAGTATCTCAAGGGCGTAGTCACTTAGCAGTAGTAACTGCTCATACTGTTTGCTCAGCGATTTTAGGCATAGGTCAACATAATAGTTACTTTATCAAATCCTAGGAACTCCCCCCACCCTTGCATTCTTTCTCTACCTTTGCTCACCAAGGAAAAAGATGTACCTCTTCATCTCGTAGCCGTAGTACAAATGCATTGAAATGAATTTCTCACTTTGCTATACCTATACTGCTTCTTCCTTTGTTAAAAAGGGATGTAAAGGAGAAAAAAGAAAACCCTGGTCTGCATAAGTAGCACTAAATATAAACAGTGGAAATGGGCTTCTGGGTGTTGAACTGTATGGGGAAGTTGTCGTGGCCCTCTGAAGCGCCAGTATTCATGCCATACGATCGAACTTGTGACTGCAGCGGTAAGTGTGTTCTCCAAGGTTTGTCTTCCTTCTGAGACAGGAGGCAGTGACAGTGACATCATTTAATCAGTGACATCTAGGTTTAGAATTGGGAGACAGACTGGAGGGGGGCGGGGAGGGGGGCCCAGAGCTGGGTTTCCAGGCCGAGTTTTGTATTTCCCTGTTAGGAGGAATCAGACCACTCCTAACCCATCTGCTTCAGTTAGCCTTGTTCTAAGCACATAGTTTTAAATGTAGAGGATGAATAATGTAGATAGACCATTAATTCCCTAAAGAGAGCCTGAAGTTCACTTAAATTTAAGGAGTTTTCTCACTGGAATGTGAAATCGATTTCTCTATCAGGAAAGGGTAAGACGATGCACTTGCCGTTGTAACTGTCCAGGGGGATAAGTTCCCAGAGCAGTGATGGGCTGCGGGTCAGGATTCCCCAGCAAAGGAGAAATCCTGATGTCTGGGGGGAGGGAGAGAATGAAAACCAGCAGGAAATAGGAAGCCCTGGTTTTCGCCGAGAGGAAAGGCTGGCGGGGGACCCTGGGCAGGTGCTGCCCCGAGTCTGGTGCAGGGGGAGGAGATGAGAGCATGAGCCTTCCTTTGTAGTGGAAGTAAATCAATAGTAAGATGTGTTTTATAGAAGTAACCTGACACGCAAATCACTTCTGTTTCCTAAAGCCAGTGACATGTGCAGAATAAGGCCTCAATTTGGGGAGGCGAACAGGGGTCAACAGTTTAAGTGGTCTTCTAGAACGTGCCATCTAGAAGGGGAGTGTTGAGCGCCCAGATGCAAAGGGAGAGAAGGGAAAAGAAAGCAAGGGTGGGCAAAGCAAAGAGAGGAGGCAATAGCAACCAGAAAACTTCTCCCCAAATACTGTTTATTTGTCGGAAGAGTAACCTCATTCATCAACCGCAGCCACGTGTAAACCCCGCCGCGCTTGCAGAAGGAGACGCGGGAGCGCTTCCAAACAGCGCTCTCCAACTAACCCTACAAAAGGGCCCAGAGCCTCTCAGACCCAACACTGCAAACACACAGAGACACAAGCGTCTCCTTCTCACAGGCAGACCCTTGAGTGGGAAAGCCTGGAAAACACCAGCACCGCAAACTGAACTACTTTGCAATTCCCTCCCGATACTGTCTTCGCCTCGCCGGAAAAGGGAATTAAAGAACCGAAGTCAGCAAGAGCAGTGTGGATGCAAATTTTAAAACCTTAAAAAAAATTTTTTTTTAATAGTTCACAGTTTACAATAGTCCCTTCACAAACAGTTTTTCATTTGATCCGCACGACAGTCACGTGAGCGAGGCAGGACAGAAAGAGGTGCCCCTGTTTCACAGGTGAAGACAGGCGGCGCCGCAGAGCCCCGCAGACCTGGCAGAGCTGTGCTGTCTCGAAGGGTGACGGCCCCGAACCCTCCGCATTCAGACCCTCTCCCCTGTCTGCGGCAAGGAGCCTCAAGACACCAGACGAGCCCCGGCTATAAAAGAAATGTCAGATCACACAGAATTCACATCAAGGGACTTGAAAGGGCTCCTGCGTCTCATCCCAGGCTGTCCTTCTTGCTGCTGGCATATCTGCCAAGTGTCACAGCTTCGACGCCCAAAGCCCTGCCAGAGAGAACGTGCTGGGGCCTGCGGGGTGGGGGAAGCGACTGTGAAGGGGGCGAACCTGGGCGGGGGTGGGGGGACGGTGACCGGCGTTCCCAGGGGCAGTGATTAAACAGGGCTTTGTATCCATTCAGGAATGGTCTCCAGGACCTCACTTATTTTGGCTGTCCAAATAAATAAATATCAGAAAGGAGAGCTGAGGTCAGTCTAGAAAATTAGAATTTGCTTGGGAGGAAAAATATGTTCTGGAAAAGATAAACAGTAGCTTGCAGTTTCACTGTTGGAACATTTGTTACAAGGTCCCGGTATTGATCTTTTATCACCCAATTTCCACTGGGAGCCGTGATATATTACCAGGCCGGGAAGCCCTAATGCAGGTGCATGAATCAGGGAAGGCCCTCGACAGGGTCTGCAGTGAGGTGGCATCCATCTGAGGGGCGGCAGGGTGGGAAGAGGGTGTCGCTGGCTGCAAAATTCCAAGGGGAGTTTCGGCTGTGCTGTACCCAGATGCGCATCCAGGCTGGGGAGTGTTATGGGTTTATGAGGAGAGTGATTAAAATTGTATCAAAGAGCCTCTGAAGCTTACGGTTCAAGTTAACTGTATGAAGTAAACAGCCTTTACCGGCCTCCTGGGAGCGTGACAGATAGTCTTTGGGTGTTATGGCAGCATGGTACCGGTGAATGTTCTGGCCATCCCAGACTAATCACCATCTGTGAGCATGCGTCTCTGGGGATCGTCTGGTGGTTGGACAATCATGGTAGTTAGCATTTTTAATCAGCTTCTGTGCAGCACAGATAGAAACCTTATGCTCAAGCCTTTCTTTTTCCTATCCGTGTAGAATTACTTACGATGATGATAGCGGCACAGACAAGGATTTGGGTTGTGCCTCTGCAAGATGCATTTTGTGGTTCTCTCCACTCCCTGTTCCCCAGCCCCCAGCCTGACCGTGAAAATTAGCCAGGCCACTTATGGTCACTGCTGTTATTGCTTCTCTTTGCCACTAGCAGAAGAGACCTCACGGGGAGCGGGGGTTGCTTCTGTGTTCAGCGGGACATGCTGTCTCTGGTCAGTTCCTTTCTCCCCCCCTTTCCCCTCTGACTACCCCCTTCATCCCCACCACCCCAACCCCTGCCCCAATGCACACTTACCATCAGGCTCTGACATCTTTTTTTCCTGTTGTTATTCTGGGGAGACACCACTTGAGGCCTACTGTCGGATGCCCTCTAGACACCAAGGCAGGAGGGAAGGTTGGTGGTACCATCCATAGAAGTAGGCAGGCTTGCAGACAGCTGGATCCTGTGATTGGGGGTTAAAGGAGATGGTATCAGTTACCTTTTGTTACATGACAAACCACCCCAAAACTTAGTGACTATTTTATACAGCTCACAACTCTCTGGGTCAAGTGGGTGATTGTGTTTGTCTGGGCCAGCTCGGTTGATCTCTGCTGGCCTCCCAGTCATCTGTGGTCAGCTGGGGTCGGCTGGTCTAGGAGGCCTCCACCTGTGTCTGGTAATTGACAGACTGCCTGGTTTGAGGGCAGCGGTCCCAGCTGGGCTGGCTCCTCTCTGCTGCTCGTGACTTCTCATCCTTCAGTGGACTAACCCAGGCTTCAAGCCATGCGATTGCAGGGTTCCAAGGAGCAGCAAGAGAGACAGGCCCCAGTGTGCAAGTACTTTTCAGGGTTCTTGATGATGTGCCTCTGACCGGTGCAAGTCACAAGGCTGGTCCAGAGTCAGTGTGAGAAGGGACACCAAGGGATACAGGGAGGCATGACCAAATTGGGTGCCATTTCTTCAACCATCTACCGTAGAGAGGTTAGGTTTCCTTCTCTTCCTGACATTTCTCTACCACCTCTCATGCTGCCTAGAATTTTCCATTACACATTTATTCCTTTAGGTCTTCAAGATGTTTCCGTCTTCAAGAGGTCCCCTATTATAGGAAGATGTAATTCCTCACCCAGGGCCTACCCAGAGCTTAGCTGATAAGCTGAGAGCAAGGTGGATACTTGGGTATCGGACGTCAGAGGAAGAACATGAAAAGGAAAGAGAGAAAGTACCAGAGTGAAAAGGAACTATTCCCACACTCACATCCAGCTACCTAGTAGAAATCTCTACTCTGCTGTTCCAGGGGCACATCAAATGCAAAAAGCCCCAAACTGATCTTATCAACCTCCCCCTCTTCCTACTCCCCAACATGTTTCTTCCAGCCATCAGAAAGCAAATACTGTGCCTGGGCTTGACCCGTGGAGGTGGAGATGAGGGTGGAGGACAGAGGCTTATAGAACAAAACAGGGTAGAAAGGGAGTGAAGAGAGGGAAGGTTATTTCATAATCCCGTGAAGGCTTGAGAGTCTAACGTGGTAATTGATTCCGTCCGCATTTAAAACAGTGGCTCCCTTCCTCCTTTTTGGTTTCTTTTCCTTTTGTTCCCATTTCTGAGCGGGCTGTAATTCCCATTCTTGTAGCTGGGGTTGGTCATGGCAAGAGAAGACCAAAGGGTCAGCCCTCGAGGAGGACAGAAGCCCTGATTCAGCGTCTGCCTCAGTGTCTCACTGTCTTCAGAGAAAACAGCCCAAGTACTGGAAAAGCCAGAAAGTAACCAGCCCTCGTTGCAGACAGGAGTCCCCTTTAAATCTGCACTCTGCCTCATGGCTATAGTTGCTGATGAGAGAACCCTGGCTCTGGGCCTCTCCGTCGGCTTCGCTTCTCTCACAAAGGGGGTGTCCCAGGCTGCCCGTAGAATGTTTGCTCCCTTGGCAGAACTGATCTTTTCTGTTCAGCTGTTTCTCACATCCTCTCTTCTGGGACTAAGCTCCTGTTTTAATTCTCTGTGATGGGTCAGGCCCTCTTGCCTCAGTGGCAATGCTAAGAGAACAGAAGAAAGCGATCAAATGCAGAATCTCTGCAGATGCAATCTCACAGAAAGAAAGCTGGGTGTGTCCGTTGCTCTTCTTCTAGCCTAGACTGGAGCCGAAACTCACATGGAGAGTAGCAGGGAGCTGGGTGGTGATAGCTGCTGCAACCTGCCAGACCAGGACTGGCCTTTGGTCCCAGCCGAGTGCGGGAGTGGTGGGCAAGCTTGGCATCATACAGCAGTGGGCTTCTCAGCTGCGGAAGTGGGGTCACTGGAACCCTGGTTCCGATCTGCTCCGCCCACGTGTTGGTGGCCTTCAGTCTGGAGAACAGTGAGTGGCAGTGAACAAAGTGCGACTCTCTTTGTGATGCCGGGGACTGGGAGCCTTGTGGGATGGATATTCTGTAGCACTCAAAGAGATGGCCTACTGAGAGGAAGGTCTCATATCCCCTGTTCCCCTGCCTGCAAGGTGACAAGCTCCCGGTACCCTGCCTTTGGATCATCAGTATTGGACAGGTTTACTAGTGTTCAGCAGAGGCTTGGATGAGATGGCTTCATGGTGCCTTTTGTCTGCACCTGTTTAGGAATCCACGTGCCCAAGAGCTGCTTTCTGATGCTGAAAGAGTTGGCACTTTGGGAAAGAGCAATGAAGAGATTTCTTTACATTTGAGATTTTTCAGCAAGGCAAATATATGGAAGATGTAATATCTGGAGGTTGCCAGGAATATGACTTTTTATTGCTTTTTAAATAGGAACTCAGAGAACAACATTCTACATTTTGTCATTACCCGTGAGCACCTAGCATGAGCTTATCTAATATTGTAATGGTGATGATTACAATGACAACTGTAATGATGGTGACGCATGCTGACATTTACTGGGCTTACTATGTGCCAGACACAGTTATAAGTACTTCACATGTATTAAACAAACTTAATTCTTATGACAACTTTATAAGATAGGTACTATAGTAATCCCCATTACTATAAATAAATCCCCATTACTCTAAGTAAATCCCCATTACAGTAATCACCATTTTTATATATGAGTAAACTGAACAACCAAGAGGTAAAGGGAGATAACCAAGGTCACGTGGCTAATCAGTCAGGACTAGGATTTGAGCTGGTTTGACCCCAGAGCCTGTGCTCTTTACTGTGCCTGTATGTCGTCAGTAGAGTCTAACTAAGTGATGCCGTAGAGTCGCTAGGACGGCTTCTGTCTGTGCGAAGGGAAATCTCAGCCTGACCCCGCAGTGATTTCATCATTGCATGGTTTGGTATCAGAGGACCTTACATTTAGATTTAGTATGACTCACAAAGAGGTTATCGGACTCCAGGATTTCACAAGCTAGTAAAAAAAAAAAAAAAAAAAAGTTATCTTTCTTAATTGTAAGAGGCCTACATAGAGTTGAGCTGCTAACTTTGTATATGACCAAGAAGAAATTTTTTACATTCCAAATATCATGTATTGAATACTATCACCATTATCTCATAAAAGAAAAAATATAGTATAGTGGTTAAGGGTTCTGGAGCCAAACAAATTTTGATGATACTGTTGACTAGTGGTCTGTGTGACCTTGGGAAATTTAAGTAACCTCTCTGCCTCAGTTTCCTTATTGTAAAATGGAGATGGTTGTAACAGTACCTACTTATTAGGATTATTGGGAGGAGTAAATGAAAGAATGTATGTAAGGCACTGAGGGCCTGACACAGGGAAGCACTTGACACCTTTTATATCCTTTTTATTATTATTGTTAACACCGCAAAAGCAAGAGATACATTATTTTAGAATAAGGAGCAATCCTTTACATTGAAACTGAGATTGAAAATTCACTGCACTGCTGTGTTTTTCTCATCTTACTTGGTCCCAGGCCAGGAGTGGTCTGGAAGCCACCGGAAGCCCTACCGACTTCACTAGTCTGCCTCTGTCCTCCCCCAACAACGTGTGCACGGAGCATGGGCACCGTCCCACCCAGTGAGGAGGCTTGTGAGTGAGACGGTAAAGGGCTGTGGGCAGAGCAGTTTGGTTCCAGGGAGAATAACATGAAGCAAATGGTGTCAGTATGGGAGTTTCCCAAGGTTGAAACTGTCCCAAAGCACAGCCCCGACCCCTCCTCCAGACTCAAGAAGTCATAACTCCTTGTGGCTCCTTTAAAAATAGTTAAGAGCCAAATGGCACCATTAAAAAGAGGCATAACATGAAATTCAGTGCTGGAGAACGCACCTTTGTCCTATTTTAGACGTTCTTAACACATGGGCGTCCATGTAGCCCGACCACGGTAGAGGAGAGCATTCCGTGGCCTTCCTCCTGGCCGCTGACAAGCGTGCCGGGTGGGTGTGTGGTACACAGAGAACTCCCCTAAGAAACCGAGCTCAGCGATCTGCGTATCCCACTGCTGCTGCTGCATTAGGAGCCAAGGCCCTTTGTGGTAGAAGAATCAAAAGCGACAGCGGGAGGGAAAGTGGTTTTAACTGCAGCGCATTAGATGCACGTCCATCTGTCTAACCCACCAGCCCCCTGGTCCCCAGACCTCCCCATACCACATCCACATCTCCAGGGTCCCAGTTTGAAACCTGAAGAGGAAACCCAGGCTCTGCCCACACTCAGCATTTCACCCCCTCTTTCAGTCATTTATGTGTTTGGCATTCACACCCAGCCGCCTTGGAGAACAAGGACGAACACTCCGGCTTCGTTATATGCTGCCCACCCCACCCACCAGTCCTCAGCAAGAGATTTGCACATAGCAGGTCCTCCATAAATCTGTGAAAAGCAAAATAAAAGCATTTGATCTGTAACTGAGATCTGTGCCGCTACACTCATCCACTCGCAAGCACTACGGCATCGGATTTTTGTTGTTCTTGTTGTTGTTGTTGAATCAAAATTTTAGTCTTTCAGAATGAATTCTGTTTTGTTAAAATTATTAACGAATGACAGGCTGTGTTTTTATATACACCCCTGAAATGCATAAAACAATTAGGGAGAAGACGGCTTCCTTTCCTGAGTCGATTTATGTTATATGTGCAGACTCTATCAAAGGTAAACCATGCTTTTCAATGAAATTAAGATTTTCCAGCAAGCCACTCTCTCCATTTTATTTAAAGATCCCAGTGACTCAGGCAAGCCGTGCCAGTGTTGCTGTGGTGGGAATGGAGGGTATTAGATCTGAGAAAGCTCAAACTTAGCCCACAAGTAAGAAGTAGCAGATGGTATGGGAAGCGCCATCCAGCTTTCTGTTCTCAAGAAAAATCTAATGGTACTCAACTGAGAGCCATTTTATCACTTTCAGAGAACCCTAAAGGTTAAAGGAAAGAGGAAATGAAGGCGGACGGGAAACTAAAGAGAGAGGAGGTGAAACTGAAGTAAGGGAAGAATGTAAATATTTCAGTAGATTGAGACAGTGAAGATTGCTGAACAGAATATTTGGCTGAGGACGACCAGGGCTACCCAGGTGCCTGTAAGAACCCTTTACAGCCATGAAATGTGGCCTTTGTTCTTCCAAAGGGATAGATACAACCTCTCCTGGTTAAAGTAGTAATGATGCTTTATGTCTTTTTTTTTTTTTAATAAATTTATTTTATTTATTTATTTATTTATTTTTGGCTGTGTTGGGTCTTCGTTGCTGCGCACGGGCTTTTTCTAGTTGCAGCGAGCGGGGGCTACTCTTCATGGCGGTGCGTGGGTTTCTCACTGCAGTGGCTTCTCTTGTTGTGGAGCACAGGCTCTAGGTGTGCAGGCTTCAGTAGTTGTGGCACACGGGCTTCAGTAGTTGCAGCACGCGGGTTCAGTAGTTGTGGCTCACGGGCTCTAGAGCACAGGCTCAGTAGTTGTGGCTCATGGGCTTCGTTGCTCCACAGCATGTGGGATATTCCCGGACCAGGGATCGAACCCATGTCCCCTGCATTGGCAGGCAGATTCTTAACCACTGCGCCACCAGGGAAGTCCCTATAGTGTATTTCTGCTTACAGGGTCATGATTAAAGTCAGAAGACAGCTTCTTAGCATATGAATCTCAGGATGCAGGTCAATGGGCTTCAAACACCTTGCCATAGCAGGAGGCCTGTGGCCTTCTGACACCAGACCTTTCCATTAAGAGGTTCCCTAGTCCCTTCATAGGACGTTCATCCATTCATTCAACAAACATGGATGAGGCACCTACGGAGTGATAGATATCCTACTAGGTTCTGGGTGAACAAGAGGGGGTTAAGATAAAAGTCCCTGACCCCTTGGAATTTACCACTTAGTGAATTCCACTGGCGTACTTGGTGGTATAGCCACGTGTAGAATAGCAGACCTAGAAGCTGAAAGGTAGAATAGAGTGAGGAGTAAGAGGCTGCAGTGCCTGAGAAACGCCCTCTGGGCCAGCCTCTCTCTGAGGCATCTCTTCCCAGTGCACTGCTTGTAGGAACGTTATCGAAGGAATCCACGCATCACGTAAAGGTGAGCACTCCCTGAGGTTCTGTCCTAGGCTCCTGAGGCTTTGGGTTGGGCTGTCGACTGCTGCTGTCTGTGAGGCACACAGAGTCACAGCGGGGCACGGCACGGCAAATTTGTTTGCTTCTTCTAGATGACTCACTTCCCACCATCTTCCGTTTCTCTTTGGTCTCAGCTACCATGTCGCTGTTTGCCAACAGAAGGTTGTTTGGGGCTTTCTGTCAACTTGAAAGACTTCCTTTTCTCTAGCCGGTTTGGTCTCACGGATTTTTGTTGTGAAGCCGGCAGCCAGGCTGTGAACGGCCCTCGGCCGGCCAGCCCTTCTTTCAAAAGCCCTGTCGAACTGGGTCATCAGGGTGTCGGATAGTTCTTATGCAGGTTGTGCTGTGCTGCAACTTTTCATGTATGTTGCCTGTGGAATACTAAACTTGTTTCCAAACTAAATAGTTTCCAATGAGTATTTAATGGAGGTTTTTCGTTTGAAATAGATTGAAAACAAGCCATTTCCTACTCCCATTTCAAACAAATTTTGGTCCAATTATTTTCCTTTTTTTTAACATAAAGTTAAATGGACTATTCCGCCCATCCCTGACTGAGCTGAACCATGATTTCTCTTGATTATGCTTTTATGCTGTGAATCGTAAGGCTCTGGAGACATAATGGACGTCTGTGGGAGAGTGGCAGCAATTTTTAAAATTCTGCCAGTGCTTGTCAGCTTTCACTCTGGCGCCTGCTGTGCAGGAAGAAAGCACCCCACCAAAAGGAAAAAACTGCCGACAAAACCAGCCCTGTCCGCCTGTCCCGTGGGGGGCTGGCGCGGGGACGGGCCTCCTCGCTACACGTCTATGTAGGGCCTGCACCCAGCCACCAGTGAAGCCCAGTTTCCAGCCGTCCAGCCCTCCTCCTCCCCCCGTTTTCCAGCCGTGAGCTTTTTGTGGTGTTGAAGGTTTCTTTTTTCCTTTCCCAGTCTCATTTTTCTTCGTCTCACTTGGACCATGGCCTCAGGGAAAAG
This sequence comes from Balaenoptera ricei, assembly GCF_028023285.1. Classification (NCBI taxonomy): domain Eukaryota; kingdom Metazoa; phylum Chordata; class Mammalia; order Artiodactyla; family Balaenopteridae; genus Balaenoptera; species Balaenoptera ricei. Next base: position 76,491,871 of record NC_082653.1, on the reverse strand, counting down.
GGACTCCTGGCGCCCTGCCTTCGCCTGGCCCTTTACCTCCAGCAGCCTAACAAAATGGAAAATAGAACGCCTCACAGCCCTTCTTCTTGGGCGGTGGGGTTATTTGTTGTTTTGCTTTTTTGGTAGAGGTGGCGGTTGTCATCTTGCATTTGCAAAAGGTCCAAAAAACTCGGGAGAAGAAAGTGCTTCTTGCTACCAGCTTCTGTCTTTGGTCAGGGCAGCTACCCCACTAGCAGGTAAGCAGGGAGTCTATTGGGCAATGCCTTTTAATGGGAACAGTCTCTTTGCTCTCACCCAGCAGTGCCAAGGATTTAACTAGCCGCACTGAAGAAAAAGAGCCCTTCATGCCAGCTGCCAACCGGGGAGGCACAAAATGCTTTCTTGGATTTTGGAGAAAGCTTTTTATGCCTGCCCGGAAGTCTTTGGTGCAGGAGCTGTCAAGGCTTTGGCTTTGAGGAGAGTGGAAGATGGCCCGCTCTGTTTAATGGCCCCCCCCCCCCCCCCGGGTTTCCACCGATTCACAGTGTTCATTTGGAAGCTGCTCAGTGTTGCTCTCTGCATACCTTGCTGGGCTCATACCTTCCTGCTAATACCCTGCAGGGACGTACCACCGACTTGTTCTGGTGAGGCAGACACATCTCAGCTCAAAACACCACTCACCCTCTCCCTGCCCAGCTCTGACTGTGGTGCATCTGCCAGCCTCTTCCTGGAACCCTGACTAAGGTGAAGTGTAGAGGTGGCAAGTGACTTTGTCTACCTTTGTACACGTCTTCAGTATCACCAGGAGGAGGTGATCTGGCCTCTGCCTGAACCTCCTGGGCAGGAAAACTTAGTCCTGAAAAAGCGCCGTAAGGATACCTCTCATTCATGTAAAATTTCCACCTCTGTGAAGCGAAATCAGTTTGCTACTTTCTCCCACTGGTTCTGCCCGTCCTGGATCCACAAAGACTAAATTCAGTCTCCTTGGTCTCCATGATCCCTCCAGACACTTGAAAGTAATTCCGTCTTCCTAACGAAGTCTTTCTTCTCTAGGCCTCTGCTCAGTCCTGGCCATTCCTCATATTTCTTGGCTTCCCAGTCTATGTCATTCTAGTTTCTCTTTTCCAGACATCTCTGGCTTGTTAATTCTTAGATCTGGGCTCCCCAGCGTGGGGTGAGAGGCTGTCACTGCTTTTGACAGAGACCCATGCTGCTGTTTAGTGGTACTGGCTTTTCTGGTGGTTTTACCAGAAATACTCATTTATTCCAAACTTGAGTCTTTCTTCACATATATAACTGTTCAGCATATTTGCTCCACCTATATGTGTGTATTTGTTATTAGTGAACATGTGTGCAAACTACATTTATTCCTAATTAAATGTCATTTAAATGTAGATAAGAAGGAATTCACCCATTCCTGTAGTCTGCTAAGGTATTTTGGATCTGTGTTTTATGATCCAGTATACTACCATTTCCAGCTTCATGTTGTATGAAAATTCAGTCCAGCCACTATGTGCCGGACATTGCGCTCAGCCTGGGGATACAGCAGGAGCGTGATGGGCATGGTCACCTCCCTCAAAGAGTTTCCTGGGACAGACGGCGCATGAGAAGGGAAATACAGAGGCACATAGGAAAGGTGCCTGACAAATTTGGACTTTTTGGAAAATGTAGTATTTGTGAGTAGGAGTTGGCCAAGGGAAGAGCTTGGGCTGAATGTTCCAGGCAGGAGGAACTGTATACCCAGAGTGTGAAAGGGGCAGGAGCATGGTGTCTGCAGCCACTTGTCATCAGATAATGCCCCCGAGCCTCATCTGTTGCTGATACAACTGATAGGGCAAAGGAAATTCCCACTGGAGGCCTTCGTCAGCTCCCTGTGGGGCACATCAAACATTTATGAACTCACCTAATTGCGTTTTTGTCCCAACCGCATTCCTCCATCCTGACCGCTTGAACTGCGCAGGAAAGCTCATTTATATCTGGCTGAATACAGGTCTGTCCTGTCTACATGATTTTCCAAGTTTATCAATCTCATACCCGATGAAAAAGTCTCGTTCTGATGACTTGTTCTTCATAACCCATGTTGGGTTCAACCATTTTCCTCCCTAAGAGTTAACCAGCTGTCATCCTGATGATTTGTTTCATTTGCCAAGTCACTAGTTAAGAGAGTAGGTTAGTGGCAGAGTTGTACCTAGAACCCCAGTGTCCAAACTCCTCATCCAGAGATCTTTCCTTTCCACCATTCTGCCCTCCCTGCAGCCCACCTTTTAACAGCAGACACCACACAGGTCTCTTTCTGAGAGCATCTGCTCAGGCCCTGCCATGCAGTACGGAGCCAGCAAGCCAGGCAAGCAGTTACCGCATGGAGAATGAGAGGGGACGTGCCCTGCTTCTAAGCACTGCCCCTGGCTGGCTGCGTGGCTTCTACCTCCTCAGAAGCCCTTTAGAGTAAACAGCTTGTGTGATGCTTTACGGTGAACAAAAACACTGCCGTTTATTCTCTCCTTTATGTCTCACACCATCCCTGTGGAGTCAGTGGGGAAATGTTTTGGCTCCCATTTCACACAAGGGGCTCAAAGAGCAGAAGAGACTTGGCCCAAATTACACAACTGTACTAAGTAGCCAAGCTCTGGTGCCCAAGCGACTTCGGGTTTCTCTCCTCTCCTTCTTTATATCAAGGATGACATCAGCTCCCCGACCTCTCCCCTCTCCAGAACGCTGGCTGAGTGATTGGATAAGACAATATAAATAGAAGGAAAGGAAAAAAATAGATTAAGTTCCAAGCACTAAGTTGGCAAGATAACTGACTACTGAGGCCATGCCAAGGACCTTTAGAGCATTTTCCTGACACTCTCTAGCTAAAAAGGAACACGGACAAGTGACACCCAGCAATCTCAAGGCTTAAACCAACTGGCCTGTAGAAACAAGCCCAGTGTGAGCTATTGTAGGCCGGATGACAGGATTGGAATTCAGTACTGTTTCAGAGGTACTTTTAGATCCGAGTCGAGGAGGAGTGTTGTGAAGAGCTCTATAAAAATGGTTTAAAGTAACAAGCCGCAGGGGAGAGGGATGCAGAAGCACAGACCTGAGTCGTCATTCCAACCTCAGCAGGCCCACCACTAATGAACTGGGTTCACTGAGAGCCCCGAGGTGCTAGGCCTAGCAACACCTTTGGATTGTCCCCACCCTCAGGAACCAGGGGCTTCCTCCTACCGAGGGGTGTGAATTGTCCAGATCCTTTACATGTGAATTAGAAATGGCGAAGGGAGATGTTTTCATAACAGGTATGGAGTGCCTTGGTAGACCAGTGGCAAAGACCATCCCCGTTTTTCTAGGACTTGCTGAGTGTTTGAAGTCTACTAGAATTCCAGAATTTAGGGCTCCTTGATTCCTTAGCAAGAGCAAAGGGGCAAGTACTCTGTCTTTCAGTTCTTGGTGAATTAGACCTTGAGACTTCATAATTAAAATGGATTTAATAGAGGCAGGGAAGCTGAGATAGCTGCCCCAGTAAGCAGGCATCTTCTGTCAGTGGGAGAGTGTGTCCTTTGTATGTAAACAGCTTCTCCAAAAGGCTCTAAATGAGATTTGGGACTTAAACAAGATTTGGTGTGATTTGCTAATTACCCAAGTTACTATTACCTGATTAACACAGGAATCCTAATAGTCTGTTGCACTGCCTTTCTTCCGGGTGCCAGGAGGCTTGACATCTGTCACCTGTTCACTTGGAGGCATTTTAATTAACCTAAATTATGTATGTCTTTTCTGCTTCATGATTTGGTGCCTGGATTTTATATTTAAAAGTTAATAACTACCTAAAGGAGGGTTGCTGCCAAAATAACAGTAGTGAAAGCCTGACAGATGTGTTTGTAGCTGAGAATCAGGTGGAGATCTTGGTTTATTCCAAGTAGTTAGAGCAGGAGATGGACACTGAGAAGGGCTTCCTGGTGACCAGCCACGGACATCAAGAATAAACACCCACAAATCTCACTTTGCCTTACCGGCCTTAACAAAGGCCTCTGACTCAGTGGTGATGTAACTGGAAGGGTTCGAACCAGAGAAAATAATTTCTTTCTCACGATCACACAGGAGGCCAGGCCTACAGTTTGGATCTTAATAGTAGTAGTAATAGTAGTAGTAGTAGTAGTAATAATAATAATAATGGCTTTCCTCTTTGACCACCAGAAGACTTTCATTTCAGAAGTGGGGTGTTGGTGTGATAAAGCCATCTAGGTTAGAGTCTCAGCAGGTTTCCCTGGAGACCTGAATGGCTTCAGGGTGTGCCAGCAGGCTCTGTACAGCGGCTGGTAACAGTTTTCTCCCTCAAATAAAGATGGCTTATTTATCTAGTTCTGAGTTCTGAAGCTTGTCTCTAGACGTGCCACATACTGAAGGGGCTGAACACCACCTAAGGAGTCTGGGGCCTATGTGCTTGGGTGACCAAAAGTGGGGACCTGGGTCTGCACCCAGACCAGACTGAAAGTCAGAAGGTGGAAATCTAAGGGTTATTCCCTAAGCCAGCATGCCCCGGCCTTGCCTTTGGATGCAAAGAGATTCCTAGGGCTGGGACTGGGGCATGCCCTGAGGACAGAGGACCCTCTGGGGTTTGCTTAGTCCTTGTCTTTGGAGGGAAGTTCCCAGGCTATTCAAGTTTGCTGGGTGTTTGAGAGGAATGACCTGCTTGAGGCACAAACTGCCCATCCCTGGGAAGTGATTAGTTCCTCCAGGGCACAAGGATACCACTTGGTCAATTACTTCGTCCAAGTGCTCTAAATGGTACCCCAGTGCACTGGGAAAGTTACCCTCCTTCACCTTCCGGGGATGAGCAGATTATTCCTAGAAAATTGTCCATTCATGTCTGAGCAGGCACAGCCTGCAATGGGGACGACAGAGTCCTTTTTGACCTCTCAAGTTAACCATTATCTTTCTCTTTTTCTGTCTCAGCCAAACCTTTTCTTCTGGAAAGAGACAGTATCTTATGGCTAGAGGATCATTCTTAGAGGATTTGCTTCTGCCTTTCCTCAGCCAGGCATCTCATGAGCTCAGAGCTGTTTGAGTTTCCATTTATGCATCTCAGCTTAATAGGCAGTTGGGTTCTTCTAAGCCTTAGTATAAGTCATGGGGGCAGTGGGTAGACGTAGAGATGAAACAAGACTGGCCATGAGATGATATTTGTTGAAATTGTAACCTGGGAGTTTACTAGACTCTTCTGTCTACTTGTATATGTGTTCAAAATTTTTCCATAATAAAAAGTTAAGAACAAATAGGGATATCTAGTGCCATTGGCAGTAGTCTGTCTCTCCATGCCAGAGAATAGGTAATGAATGAATGTTACCTGCTTGGAATATCAACTAAAATCAAAATTTAGATATGAATCAGAGTTAATTTTTAAAGTTTCAACATCATACGTGCTTATTATAAAAAACATTCAAGTTTAACCAGGGAGTGCCACTGTAGATGGCTTGACATCCAGAGCCCTTTTACGTAGGTATTACCCATAAATATGCATGTTTGTGCAGCTTAATTTTATTTTATTATTTTTTGTTTTTAATTCCAGCTTTATTGAAGTATAATTGAAAAATAAAATTGTAAGATATTTAAAGTGTGCATCGTGGTGACTTGAAATTACATGTACGTGTGAAAGGACCTAGTTAACTAATACATTCATTACCTTATGTATGTATGTATGTAGTATGTACATACGTATTTATTTATTTTTGGTAAGAGCATTTAAATGCTACTCTCTCAACACATTTCTTGTTCAGCCATGAGAAAGAAAGAAAGAAATGCTGCCATTTGGGACATGGATAGACCTTGAGGGCACTTCACTAAGTGAAATAAGCCAGACAGAGAAAGACAAATACTGTATGATATCACTTGTATGTGGAATCTTTGTTTAAGAAAAAGTCCAACTCAGAAATAGCAGAAAAGTAGTTGCCAGGCACTGCGGCTGGGGGGGTGAAAGTAATAGGAGAAGTTGGTAAAAAGGTACACCTTTCAGCTATAAGATGAATAAGGTTAAACATGGTGACTATAGTTGGGAAGGCTTCATTTTATATTTCTTTTTTACTTTGTTGTTTTCTGTTTTGATTTCTTTTCAATTTAGATTATATTACACATATTATTCATTAACTTTTTAACAGCTTTGTTCAAATATAATTTATATGCCAGAAATTCACCTATACTAAGCATACAGTTAAATTATTTTTAGTAAATGTATGGGGTTACAGAACCACAATTCAGTTTTAGAACATTTTCATCACACCAGTAAAATCCCTCCTGCCCATTTGCAGTCAATCCCCATGATCACCCTCAGTCCAAGGCAACCATTAATCTACTTTGTGTCTCTATAGATTTGCTTTTTCTGAACATTTTGTAAAAATGGAATCATACAATATGTAATCTTTTGCATCAGGCTTCTTTTACTTAGCATAATGTTTTGAGGTACATCTATATTGTAGCATGTATTAGTAGTTTATTCCCCTTTATTGCTGAATAGTATTCCACTGAAAGGATATACCATATTTTATCTACTCATTCACCAGTTAATGAACATTCGTTTCTATTTTTGGCTATTATTAATAATGCTGCCATAACATTCACATACAAATCTTTGAATGGGTATATGTTTTCATTTCTCCTGCTAGATACGTATGAATGAATTGCTGGATCATACAGTAAATTTCTATTCAATTTTTTTTAAGATACTGCCAAACCGTTTTTCCAAAGTGACTGTACCATTTTAATTTCCCCCAGTAATGTATGAAGGTTCTGATTTCTCCACATTCTCACCAACATTTGTTATTGCCTGTCTTTATGATTATAGCTATCCTTGTGGATGTGAAGTGGTATCTCATTGTGGTTTTAATTTGCATTTCCCTAATGACTAATGATGATGAGCATCTTTTCATGTGTTATTAGCCATTTGTATATCTTCTCTGATGAAATACTACTCAAATCTTTTGCCCATTTTTCAAATTGTGTTGTTGTCTTCTTATAATTGACTTTCAAGAGTTCTTTATATATTCTTTTTGTAAGTCCTTTATCCAATATGTGATTTGCAAATATTTTCTCCCAGTCAGTGGCTTGACTTTTCATATTCATAATGGTGTCTTTTGAAGTGCAAAGTTTTTAATTTTGATGAAGTCCAATTTATCCTTTTTTTTCTTTTATAGATTATACTTTTGTTGTTGTACCTAAGAATGCTTTGCCTAATACAAGGTCACAGAGACTTTCTTGTATATTTTCTTCTGAAAGTTTTATAAATTTAGCTCTTACATTTAAATCTTTGTGATCCAGTTGATTTTTGTGTATTATGTGAAGAGTCTAAATTAACCTTCTTGCATGTGGATATGCAGTTGTCCCAGAACCCTTTCCCATTTGAATGCCCTGGCACTTTTGTCAAGTCAATTGACCATAAATATAAAGGTTTATTTCCAGACTCTGATTCCTATACCTTTGATCTATACATCTATCCTCTGTCAGTACCAGACTATCTTGATTACTATGTCTTTGTGTAGGATGATTTGAAATTGGGAACTATGAGTTCTCCAACTTTCTTCTTCTTTTTTTTAAGATTGTTTTGGCTCTTTTGGCTCCTTTGCATTTCCATATAAATTTTAGGATCATCTTGTCAATTTCTACCAAAAAAAAAAGTCTGGTGGGATTTTGATATGGATTGCATTTAATCTACAGATCAATTTGGGCAGAATTGCCATCTTAACAATATTGAGTCTTCCAAGCCATGAATATGGAATGTTTTTCCATTTATTTAGATCTTCTTTAAATTCTCTCAAAACTGTTTTGTACTTTTCAGTGTACAAGTCTTATACTTCTTTTATTAAATTTATTCCTAAGCATTCACATCTTTTGGTGGTATTGTGAGAGGGATTTTTTTTAATTTCTTTTTTAATTGTTCATTGATACTATATTAGAAATATGATTGAGTTTCACATATTGATCTTATATCCTGGGATTTTGCCCAATTAGTTTATTAGTTCTAATAACAATAAACTAATAGTTGTTTTGTGGATTCCCTTGGATTTTCTATGTATAGGATCAGGCCATCTGGGAATAACTCCATTTTGGCATCCTCCTTTCCCACATAGATGCCTTTTATTTCCTTTCCTTGCCTGATACAGAGTTTTAGAGACTAAAACTCACCTAATTCCTGGCAAATCTCCATGGTTTTGCTGATAATATAGACAAGGGGACATAGCCAACTTTCACAATTTCACATGAGCCTCATAGAGGCAGAGGGAAGAATTGGTCACTGCTGCAGCAGAGTCGTAAGAATGCCACTTTGCACAGACTTGTGGTTTCATGATTTCCCTCTTAGTGGGTGGTTCTTTCAGCAGCCTGACCAGAGCAGACATGAAAACCGCTGAAACAAACATGAAAGAGACCTGAGTAGGCAAAGATAGGTGCCACACATTCTCCAAGCTCATTTATATAACCCACTGGAAAATCTCTGATCTACACAGAACCTCATCTCCAAGCCTACATGTTGTTTTAACAAGCCTGGGTATTTGGCTTTGTAGGATTTTTTGTTTGTTTGTTTTGGTTTTGTATGGGGTTTTTTGTAGCTATGCTTTAGGAAGAGTGTTGAAGGAGAGACAACCAAGAGTTGAACTCAAAGGACACCAAAAAATGAAAGGATGATCGCTAACAGTGAGGGAAGAAATTGAAAAAGCATTAAACATTCCATATATATTTCCTGGACACCTCCTAGTGCAAACCTTGTGCTCAAGAACTTAAAATCACCACTGGCAAGCCAAATGGAGGCAACTCTCCAGTCTTGGGCTGTGAGGGCATCAGCCAAGCAAGCCAAAACTCCAAATGCCCCATCCGTTTCTTCTGTGGCTGATGAATCAGACTCAAGTGCAATACTTTATAATTTTCCCTATGAAATTCTAGTTTGTTAGACAACCCATTGTTCTAGTCTTTCAAGATCTCTTTGGATTCTGATTCTGGGTTTTGAGCTGAAGACCAATAACTAAGCTGAGCAGTTATTTCTCACAGAGATAACCTTGTGTCCTCACAAAAGTTAAATCCCATTCACTTTAGAGTGAACACATTAGCTCCTGTAGCTTCTTAAAAAGATCCTTATCAAGGAATATTAGAAAAAGATACACAATAACAAAATAAAAACCCACCATCTAGCCAGGTTTCTCAGTGTTGGAGTGGTAATTTATAGGTAAACAAGGAAGGAGGCTAGACTGATCCGCATGGGAATGGATCCGTTGGAGACATCAGTATGAGCTCATATTTAGCCTAATGTACATACAGATGGCTGCATATAGAACTATTTATAGATCTGTGAATATACACAAGTTAGCATACACACATACATTTCTGTACCCTGTCAGCAGAAAAGGCCTAAAAGAACGGACACCCCAGAAGCAACAAGCAAACATTCATCCAGATCTTGGTTTCTAATACCATTCTCCAATAAGAGGAAAAATAGATTCTAAGGGAAATAGCTAACTCTAGGATTAGAGCAGGAGATATACAAGATGACCCTGGAGAGCTTTAGAGTGCCAGAAAGTAAGAAAGTGCTAAAAAAGAAAAAAATTAATGGAGATATGTCAAAGGATCACAGGAGCCAACTGAAAGAGTTCCTAATGGCTAAACCTGGAGCAATTTGAGCAAAACAACAATTAAAGTAACATTGCATTATAACCCACAGTGTAAATACCCATGATTCCATATATAAATAAATTAATAAATGGAGAAGAAGAGATAAACCTCCCATGCAGAAGAATTCCAAGTAATATATGTAGAAACTCTACCCTTAAGAATGGGGAACCTAACTCCCCTCTCCTTAGGTGTGGGCTGTGTGTAGTGACTTCCTTCCAGAGAATACAGTATGAAGGGGCAGGGGGCTGCTGTAAAGTGGGGACAGCTGACAAACAGGACTTCAGCCTGACGATCGAGGACAACCTCAACAGTCATAAACCATGTTGACAGAATACCCTCTTGATGTTATGTGATGAAAATGACATTTTACCTCTGTTATCTTCCTCCCCCAAACGCTTAAATTCAGTCTTATTATAAGAAAAAAAATCAAACACATTCCAATAGTGGAGCAGCCTACAAAATCCTGAAAAATGTCAAGGTCATAAAAATCAAGGAAATTCAGACAAACTGCCTCAGCTAAGAGGAACCCAAGGAGACATGGCAACTACATGTAATGTGGTATCATGAATAGGATCCTGGAACAGGAAAAGGATATTATATAAAGACTAAGGAAATCTGAATAAATAAAGTATAGACTTCAGTTGATAATAATATATCAATATTGGTTCATTATGTGTAACAAATATTCCATACTAATGTAAGATGTTAATAGGGGAAACTGGGTGTGGGTTATATGGGAATACTCTGTACTACCTTCTCAATTTCTATGTAAATCTAAAATTGTTCTAAAAAATAAAGTCTATTTCAAAGAAAAGCCAACATTACCACCAAATTTGAAAAACCTTAAAAGGTTAGCATCAAGTATCTAGAAAATGTATTTGTGAGAAAACCTTAGTCCTTTATGAGGATGGATAAGTGAAGCATTGCTGAATTATCTCTGCCTCTCTGAGCAAGTTAATGTTTCTAAGAAAAGAGAAGGAAGGGGAGTAAGGGAAAGAAAATGCGTGTGTGTGTGTCTCTTTGTGTATCTTTGTGTATTTAAACGAGGAAAAAGTGAATTCTAAATTGTTAAAACCTTGGATTGGAACTTAATCTAATTTATAAGCAGTTCCACTAGAGATGGGTGAGGATTTTTTGTTGTTGTTGTTAAAGAGAAAAACTAGTTTCAAGCATTATTAAGCCTTTTCTTCCCCTCCCAGAAGCTAAGAAAACCATCTGTGAGAACCTGTTTGCATGTTTGTTTTCTACAATAAAATGCAAAATACTTCTTCCTGTTAGCGGATTATACCATATGTCTCTCCTTGTAACAAAATCAGCATGTTTATTAATGAACCCAATCAGAGGCAAAGATTTAGAAAGATTTAAGGAACCGAATTTTCCATTCAATATTTCAGCAAAAGAAACTTCTGGTTAGACATCGTTGTTGTGCTTGGAAAAGAAAAGCTTTGTTTTTGCTTTGGAATCAACTTACTTGGCAGGGGACAGAGAGCAGGAGGAGAGCCCTCTGAAAATGTTCTTGTAAAAAAAGTCTGCGTTTAAGAATGGCCCTTTCTGCCTGATGATTCCCCTGCTGATTTATCCACAGTTTATATGTGATTAATATTTAATTTGATCAGTTTCATTTTTCCAGACAGACTAATTAAAGTGCTTCATGGCCCAAATCCTCCATATCTGAAAGTTGTGGCAGGCCTGTGGGCTTCCTAGAGTGACAGGAAGCAAATGAGGTAGTTTCAGCCATATTAGCAAAGCAGCCCATGGTACCCATCGCGGAGATGTCTGAGCGTTCCAGTGCAAACCCTCCCTGGAAGCCCTATTGACCATCTGAATAACCAAGTGGATTGGTGGCACTAGGTATGGCACAGTCCATCGCAAAGAAAGAAGTCAGACCCAGCACCCACAAGACTGTAGTTCAGGGGCTTCCCTGGTGGCGCAGTGGTTGAGAATCCTCCTGCCAATGCAGGGGACACGGGTTCGAGCCCTGGTCCGGGAAGATCCCGCATGCCGCGGAGCAACTAAGCCCGTGCGCCACAACTACTGAGCCTGCGCGCGGAGCCCGCGAGCCACAACTACTGAGCCCGCGTGCTGCGACTACTGAAGCCCACACGCCTAGAGCCTGTGCTCCACAACAAGAGAAGCCACTGCAATGAGAAGCCCACGCAACGCAACGAAGAGTAGCCCCCGCTCACCACAACTAGAGAAGGCCCATGCACAGCAACAAAGACCCAACACAGCCAAAAATAAAATAAATAAAATAAATAAACTTATTTAAAAAAGACTGCAGTTTAAGTGCTGGTGCTGTCATGAGCCAGGCAAACGACTTCCTCTCTCTAGGCTCCAGTTTGCTCATCTGATAAATAAGGATTTCAGCTCTGTCGTCCTTTTATTTCTGACCTTGTGGAAGAGTGGACTTGCCAGCAGAGACCATAAGCAGTGGAAGTCTTGAAAGCCAGACTCTGGGGAGAATTTAGGGTAGATGCTCTGTCCTACCCTAGATTTTAGGGTAGATGCTCTGTTCTTCTTTCTGCTTGCTGGTGTAGACAGAGCCCTGGAAACTTAGTTCTCATGTCACTGTATTATTTTTCATGTGCTATGGCTTCTTAGAAATCTTATAAGAAAATAAAACACATTACCAGGGCACAACTTCAAGGAGAAAAAATGATTGATGAGCCCTTGGAAGGGCAAGGGCAGGCCATGGAGCCAACGTGAGGCTGGGCCAGAATAACCCCTTTACCTTCTTCCCAGGGTCTGTTGGTGGCATTTTTGTGTTGCGGTCATGATACATATAGATCTTAACAAGGCAGCTAATTACCAAAGGTCAACTCTATCCTTGTAGGCAATACGAAAAAAATATCTCCTTGTTCTAATGAGCAAGTGAGAGCAGCAAGGAGGTTTGGGCGCCTTTGGTAACTATAGAAAGAACCATTTTAAAATTTGGGGACATGGGCAGGTAGAGCTAAATATTTGCAAGCTGTTGATTTTTGAAAAGGACTTGTAAGGTTGCACTGGGAATCCTCGTGCGAAAGCCTTTTGATTGTTCAACTACCTTACCTCTGGGATGGACACTTATCAACAGCCCCCAACCTGACTAAGTCCTCAGACACCCCACCATCCAAAGAAAAACACCTGCACACCAACGAACCGCATGCCCTCCAGGAGTGCTCTTCAGCCCTCGGATACTCTGGCTTCCCCTCAGATCTCTCTTATCTCTGTGGCTTTCTCTTCTCAGAGCAGCTGGCCTGGAGGCAAAGGATAAGATGCTTAGCAACAAAGTCTGCTATGCTGTGTGGCCAGGCCAGAGGGAAGTCAGGGGCTACAGAGGCTGAGAAGCTGCCCAGGGACCAGGATGAGGCTGTGTGGCTGATGAGGACAGCTTGCTCACCCACTGAAGGTCCGAATGCCGAGTTCCCAAGTGACTCAAGGGGCACCCAGAGGGACAGTCATTCGCTGCCATGTTGAATAGCAGCCTCGGGCAAGGAGAGCGCTGAGGAACCCGAGGTGGTTCCTTTGAGCCTGTGTTGATTGGCTTTGCTCTAGTCCACCATTATGGAAGGTTTAGTTCAATCCAGCAAACAGTCACTGGGTTCCTGTTCTGGCCAGGTACCAGAGCTAGATGCTGTGGATGCAGAGGTGGATAAAATATGTCCCGTATCTGATGGCCAGACAAGATGAACGAATAAGCACCATTCATTATGACAGATACTAGATTATCTGGCAAGAACAACAGAGACAGACACCTCTGGATTGTTGAAAGCGTGTGGTTAGACAACCACTAATCCATCTCCCCTAATCACACACCATTCAAAACCAAGACCCTGCTGCAGGAAGCATTCCTTTGAGTTCATTAGAGCAGCATTAATTCTGCTAAGGAATGTGAAAAGGAAAGGTGTAACCTGAAAAAAATTATTCCATGAACAAATAAGTTGGGAAATAGCGGGTTAAATGAAGTTAGACATGTTGCTTTCCTTGGCAGGTGGTTTTTAACTGCAGAACTTCTCAGAGCCTTGAGTGTACTCAGCGTAATTTGTGCGTATCCTAGAGGAGGACTGGTTTTGAGGGTTTTGACTTGAGAGCCTTTTCCCACAGAGTGTCTCCTTGGACCTGGGACCCTCGTGTCCTTGGCCCCAGCACAGTGTCCTGTCGGGAGCTAAGAATTTGAGGAGTGGGATTCCAGTCCTGGCCCTCTCGCTATGGCTATAATTGCATGGCCTTGGGAAATCTTCTAACCCTCTCTGATCCCATTTCCTCATCTAGAAAGTGTGGTAGTGACATCAGCCTGTCTTACAGGATTGTTATGAAATGTTTTATGTAAAAGCAGTTTGTACCAATAAGGACCAAGACTATAATTGCTGCATAGTGAAAACAATGGTTATGACAAAGCCCTCTAGGCCTTAATTCCTTGTCTGCTCTGAGGCTTGTGACCTCTCCCCCTTTCCAGAGATTTCCCTTTCCTTATGTTCTTTACTCACCTCTCTGGGCTACTTCTTTTTTTGTTGTTTTAAATTTATTGATTGATTGATTTTTGGCTGAGTTGGGTCCTCGTTGCTGTGCGTGGGCGCTACTCTTCATTGCGGTGCGTGGGCTTCTGATTGCGGTGGCTTCTCTTGTCACGGAGCACGGGCTCTAGGCGCGCAGGCTTCAATAGTTGCAGCACATGGGCTCAGTAGTTGCGGCACATGGGCTATAGAACACAGGCTCAGTAGTTGTGGCACACAGGCTTAGCTGCTCCGCGGCATGTGGGATCTTCCCGGACCAGGGATTGAACCTGTGTCCCCTGCATTGGCAGGCAGATTCCTAACCACTGCGCCACCAGGGAAGTCCCTGGGCTACTTCTTGTAACCATCCCTTACATTAAACCCCAGAGGCTTCTGGTTTTGAATCCTTTTTTTTACCCTGGACCATTTTCTCTCAGGCTTTCCATTGTCAGCATTCCCTGTATATTGATGGGCACCCATGTTTCTGTCTCTAGTGTTACCTTCTCTCCTAAGCTCTGCATCCAGACTGCCAGCTTCTCACCAGGTATCTCTGTGTGATTGCCTCCAAGTCCACACTGCTCCCTCTCACTGTTTACCGTTCCCCATACGCCGTGCTTCTTCATAACCAAGTGTCATCTTAAGTGCTACTGGGGAACCCCTGCCCGTCTTTCAAAACCCAACTTAACTGTCTCTTCTTTGCGTGCTTCCTCCTCTGTGCTCCCAGAGGACTTCGTACCTACAACTGACACATCACTGCTCACACTGGCCTTGTGGTTATTGGTGTGGGTTTTGTGAAGTCAAGGACTGTACCTTGTTCGTGTTTAAATCCTCATCCTTGAGCAGAGCACAGGGCACGTGGTAAGTCTCTTAAGCTGGATGCCTGCACCTCATTCTAGTCATGCCTGTGCAGCAGAGGGGGGTTTCGTCTTTAATGCCACATCGGGCCTTAACACCAGAGGCCTGAACCTGCTGGGGGACAGTTTTGTTCTTTTCCCCGCTGGCTAGGGCTTGCAGGCACCCGGAAGCAGAAGCCCCACAGAGGGTCCAGAGGAGGCCACAGGTGCCCCTGGCTGCAGCTGCCCCTTGGCCCTCAGCCCGCCAGTGGTCCCAGCTCGCAGCCCTCGGCTGTGGCGGTGAGCAGGAGGCCACCCTCTCCTCCCCAGCTCGGCCAAGTCATGTTGATATTCTGGCGGCATAGCCGGGCTTGTTATTGAGCACATGCTTTGCAGATTAGCCTGTTTGTATAGCCAATCGAACATGTGCTCCATTAAAAATTAAAGCATCCTGTTTTAAGGATGGAGCAGGAGACATCAGCTGCCACTGTGTAGCAGGCATGCAAAGCCCCAGAGCCCATTACCATAGGTTACAGCAAATGTTAATCAGTGCCAGCGCAGTTAAATAATGCAGTTTGTGCAGATGGCAGCTACTACATCTCCTCACAGATGTGTCCTCCGGTCCCGGAGGTTGCTGTATCACAGGAGTTGTCGGGAGCAGTCAGATCGGATGCTGACTGTCAATATCACCTTTTGTGTTTGTGCACGTCCACCAGCCAGCCAAGGGGCCATGATCAGGATGACTCCAGGCCCCACTTCCAGAAGCCGGAGCAGAGAGTTTGCATGTGGCTCATAGGAAAGCAGGAGTATTTTGCCAAGTAGCCAAGAGGACCCCAAGTAAACAGCTGCAATCTGTTCCATGAACTGAACCCAGTTGCACCCTGGGAGCGGCGTCCAAGCCAGGCGGAGTGGGGGGAGGCTTTCTACCTTCACTCTTTGCGGCTCTCTGCTTGCGGGCAGGCGAGGATCGATGTGTGTTCTTCCCTGGCTGGCACAAGTGTGGGGACGCCTCACTGTATCAGAAGCTGGAGTTCCTACAGCTCCCACTGTGCACACAGGGCCTGACTCTGAGCAGCGACGTGTTGTTCCTGAGGCCCAGGCACTTGGGTCTCTGGTCCAGGTGTCCCTACCCTTGGCCCCTGAACAGACGCTCTATGTAAAATTGAGGAGCAAATCGCCATTTGTGCTGCCGGCACTAAGAAGCAACTGATCATAGAAGGAAAAGATCAAACTTACCACTGGGCCAGTTCCTCACTCTACTAGTAGTTCTTTACTAGCAGCTACAGGGGGACCCTTCGGTGAAAAGACTAACACCTGCCGACATTCACCCATCAACCCCTGGGAGCATTTCCTCCAGTCACCGTCAGTGGCAGGTACAACTACGGAGCCCCGTGATGGAAACCTCTGTCACCAAGAGAAGATGAAAATAAGCTCAAGGTAATCAAGTATGGGACATCTTAACATGGAGAAGCAGAGAAGATTTCAATTGGTATAGTTAAGTGTTTTACTTAAAGGTGTAGCTTCAGCTTTCTGAAGAATGCACTGCTATAGTACAACCCCTTCCTGAATATTATCGAATGTGTGAGGTGATAATGTAGCCATGAGAAAAACAGTAAAAAAGTTTATTCATCCTGTTTTCTTTCTGGATTGCTCAACTCTGCTGCATTCCTAGGTGTAGCACGTTGCCTGTTGTGATGTAGTGCATTGCTGTATATCAGTGCACGTGTAGAAACGAGACTTGGGAACAAAGGTTTCTAGATTTCTTTCTCTTCCCCTTCTTCTCCCTGGGTATAGATATGTTGTTCCTCCTTCATCTTAAAAAATGCTGCTTTAAAAAAAAAAAAAAAAAAATGCTGCTTTGAAAGTCATCCATCAGGTTCTATCACTTCTACCCTTTCTTATCTACCACCCCTCTCCCAGTTTGTTGAAGTTTTTAGCATTTTAGCGGACAGCTCTTTCCACTACGACTCAGAATTCACGTGGACAGCCTGTCGGAGCCTCAGGGCTCTCAATTCCTGACCTCCTTGCCTCCAGTGGTCTTCCTTCCATCCACCTAAGCCACCCATCCCCATTGCCACACCCACCGTCTTGTCACTGCCAATAACAGTACCAATTTTAGAGTTGTGATTTCCAAATCATCAGAAGCAAAGAGGTCAAGGATCGGGGAGTCCAGGATGCTCAGACCCTCTGGTGTCCCCTCCTTGCCGTGTTCTGACACCTTCCCGTGGCTGCTTCATCCCCTGCCTCCTTCATCCCCTCCACTCGCTCGGTCACGCTGGCCTTTGGTCTGTCCTTCCAACAAACTGGGCTAGTTCGCACCTCAGAGGTTTGTTCTCTGTGCCCTCAGAGGGTCACTTGGCCCGTTCCTTCATTTCTTTGGGGTCTCTCTATTCAAATGCCATCTCCTGAGAGAGGCGTTCCCTGTCTGCTCCACCAAAACAGCAGTTCCCTGCACACCCCAGGTCACCCTCTCCTAATCCTGCTTTGTGATTCGTCATAGCACTCAGCCAACAATTACACACACACAAACACACACACACACTGCCTCCCTCCTCCATTGCAATGTTAATGCCTGACAACAGGGATTTTTGTGTTTGTTTACCACTATACCCCATGTGCCTTTAATGGTCTTTCATTGCAGAATTAATTAATTGAATGGTTGAAGGAAAGAAGAATAAATTTGGGCTGGAAGCAAATTTTGGAAGTTAGGGTTTACGAAGATAGGGTCATTTATAAAGCTTTCTAGTAAACTGTATCAAAAACGTATTTTTTCAAATAGTAACCCTTTATAAATGAGCAAATTTCAGTTCCAAGGATTTGGGAAAGCAGAAGAATTCATTTTCCTAATATTTTGGGAAACCAGGGACAGAATATTTCAAGCTGTGGGACTCCTAGTGCTGGCCTTAAAAGTTCTCCCCATCCCTATATTACTTCACTGGCAGGTTCCTTCCTCTTTTGTTTTTCTCAAAACCCTTTATTTTTTTAACTTCTAATGTCCTATTATTGAGGATAAAAACAAGGTTGTATAGTACCATTTCAGGCAAATACAGTTCATATTTTTAGTGTATTTGTTTACATACTTGAAAGAAGCAGAATCAAATAAAAGCAGAATGGGATAAAGGATTGAAAGTGTGGCTTAAAGTTCCACCCTCTCTGAAGTGCTTTGGGCATTTCATACTCTTCACTTTTTAGGATATAAGCATATGGTCCCTTTTACTTTAGACAAGTCAGACTCTAGAAAGTTTTAAAATTTTTTGTCTGTGAGCAAAAGTGAGATAAAATGGTCCTTCTCCACTGCCACTGTTTGGAAGAAAAGCTCCAAACCAGGGGGAGACTGTCATTGCCATATAATAATTCAAGCTTCCTTTAGTCTTTACTCTCCCTTTCTAAATCTTAGCATATAAGATTATAGGTTCCTTCTCCATTTTCCAGTTGGCCTCTTTCTTGCTTTACCTTGTTTTAAAGAAGAGCTTGATTACTCACTTGAACCCATCCATCAGCAAGGCCCTTGCTCTGAAGATTGTATATGCTTTTATGCCAGTTAAGATACTTTTGGCTACAAGTAACAGAAGGCCTAGCCAAAAGTGGCCATAAAAAGGGGACACTCAGTTATCTCACAAAATAAATGTCCAGAGGTAGCCAGATGAGTGTGGGACCAGCTTCTCTGAGGGTTTCTTTTTTTTTTTTTTTAAAGGGAATGCTATTTATTTATTTATTTATTTTGGCTGTGTTGGGCCTTCGTTTCTGTGTGAGGGTTTTCTCTAGTTGCGGCGAGCGGGGGCCACTCTTCATCGCGGTGCGCGGGCCTCTCACTGTCGCGGCCTCTCTTGTTGCAGAGCACAAGCTCCAGACGCGCAGGCTCAGTAGTTGTGGCTCACAGGCCTAACTTCTCCG
Source organism: Balaenoptera ricei (assembly GCF_028023285.1). NCBI lineage: Eukaryota > Metazoa > Chordata > Mammalia > Artiodactyla > Balaenopteridae > Balaenoptera > Balaenoptera ricei. Next base: position 76,473,060 of record NC_082653.1, on the reverse strand, counting down.
CAGCATGTGGGATCTTCCCAGACCAGGGCTTGAACCTGCGTCCCCTGCATTGGCAGGCAGATTCTCAACAACTGCGCCACCAGGGAAGCCCTCTCTGAGGGTGTCTTGGCTTCACCTTAGGTAGACAAGATAGCTACCATAGCTACAAGAATTGTGTCCCCACTCCATACACCTAAGGAAGGAAGGAAGGAAGAGGACAGACCTACTCCTTCATTTTATGTTTCGTTGTATTAGGAGGGAAAAAGTCCTTTCCAGAGGTCCTGCAGCTGACGTCCCCATACCTCTCATTAATGACTGGGCTAGAACTATGTCATGTGTCTACTGAAACCAGCCACTAGCAAACACAGATTAGCTTAGACCCTAGATCATCTCCTGGGCTGGGCCCGTGGCTGTCTGATACGTGAACAAAGTTGTTTTTTCTAATAACAGAGACCAGGGCGTAAGCTGCTGGGCAGACAACCAACTCTGCCGTAGACTGTCTTCTACAGCAGTACAGCCCATCACGTCTACTAGGAAAAAACTCACTCCAAGTGGAGTAGAAGATTAGCCTGGGGTCTGTTGTGATAGGCTAGGATAGTATAAACCAGGATCATTTAGAAGTGATCTTGGAATACTTGCTTATTTATATCACCACTGTTCATTTACGTACCCCGAAGACAGCACTTACCACACAGCACCATGATTCTGTGTCTGTGCATCTCAAGGGGCCTCTGATTTCTTCTTTGTGTCCAGAGAACCCAGGACATGGCCTAGAACTTAATACAGGTAGAGGTTCTCTCTCAGTGTTCGCTGAATGAATGACCAAACAAATGAATGAATGAACAGACAAATAAGCAAATAATGAGTAAGATATTCTTTTTAAAAAAATTTTTTATTGAAGTATAGTTGATTTACAATGTTGTGTTAGTTTCAGGTGTAGAGCAAAGCGACTGAGTTATTATATACATTATATATATTATATGTATTCAGAATATATATGTATTCTTTTTCAGATTCTTTTCCATTATAGGTTATTATACTGAATATAGTTCCCTGTGCTATACAGTAGGTCCTTCCTTATTGTTTATCTATTTTATGTATGGTAATATGTATCTGTTAATCCCCAACTCCTAATTTATCCCTCCCCATCCCTTTTCCCTTTGGTAACCATAAGATTGTTTTCTGTGTCTGTGAGTCTGTTTCTGTTTTGTAAATAAGATCATTTGTATCATTTTTTTAGATTCCACAATAGGCGATATCATATGATATTTGTCATTCTCTGTCCAACTTACTTCACTTTAGAATAATAATCTCTAGGTCCATGAATAAGATATTCTTGAAGCCGTGTCTTATGAAGAACAGTTAAAATAATTACAAATGTTTAGCTGGAGAATAAATGAATGAACAAACAAATGAATAAGCAAATGGTGACTAAAATGTTTTTGAAGCCATGTCCTATGAACTGTTAAAATGACTATAAGTATTTACCTGGAGACGAGAAGATCTGAGGAATACAGTGACTTTCTGAAATGCTGTACCTAAAATCCTTTCAAGTGAAAAAGAGATTAGAATCACCTTGTGGGATATCTAAGGACAGAGCTAGGAAAAATGAGTGGAAACTACAAGGAGACAGAAAGCTCTTTCTTGCATTGAGCTACAATCTAAAAGTAGAGCTATGTAAACATGGAATTAACTACCTTAGGAAAGAGCGAGCTTGCCATCACCAAGCACTAGCCACTTGACAGGATATTGTAAGGGGAGGGAAGTTCCATTTATCACTGGAGATTGGACCAAAGGATGCTTATTCTCTGATGTAACCCAGCAGTGATGGGATTCTCTGAAATTTTAAGAAACTAAACGCTTACCTCTAAATGTTAAACTGAAGGAAGTACAGTAGTTTTTTCCAAAGTAGCAAGAGATTTTATGATGCTCTGAAACACCTGTGAGTAATCCCACCTGTATTTATTATTCCCAATTACATCTGCTGTTCTCTTGAGCTCAATTTTTGATGGAAGGATTTCTTTGAAAAGAAAAAGTTGTTAGATCTCATTGGTTTTGTCTGTCTTAATGGGATCTGCTTCTCACGTCAGGATATTATCTTGTTTACAGATTATGAAAGTTCACCTTGTGTACTCTTCATGTCTTTGGGAAGAGAAGAAGAGAAATGCTCAGCTTCTGAGGGGTGGGGAATTGGGGTTGCATCCTCATGTATCTCTCACATGGGCTGTCTCACTGTCCAACCACAGAACTGAAAGTCTGAGCAAAGAGATGGAAATTGAGAAACTGTGGGCCATCATTCACTCTTGTAATTATAGTGAAGAAGTGTACTGCATATGTATGTTCCCTCAGTGAAACAGGTGTTCTGCCCTTAAAATGGTAATTATAGACTATTTCAGATAAATGATCTTCACTTATTTCATATCATTGCGGTATTTTCTTCCACGGTTAACCACCCCGTGATACAGAAAGCTTGAAAGAATCAAAATGCATATAGATTTTCTGAAATAAGCCCCCTTTCTGGAAGTATTTTGTGGTTAGTTTCAAAATGTAATACCTTGAGGAAGGTTTAGGTTGACTTTTTTATTTTCGTATAAAATTTTAAAAGTAAAATCACTGTGCAATGAGTGATTTTACTTCCATTAGCCTAAGGTCTTTGTGGTTTCATTTGAGGTCACTAGTAGATTATTTTTCTTGCATTATTTCATCAGCTGTCAGTTCTATTAATATAATGTAATTCATGCAGTGCTGTGATTTTTAAAAGACATGACTGTAAGCACAGAAGGCAATTTTTGGAAGTTTATTTAGATGATTGTAGGGTATCAGACTGCCTCAATCTTCTTCATGCTCAGCATCTGAAGGGTCACTTAAGGATGGCACATGATCTGGGGTGCTCAAGTGGTGATTCATGCCGGTGTTTTTATACCCAGCACATAAAAATATATCTGCAGCTTCTTTATTATGTTTTGAAAGACGATGGCTTGCTCGTGGGGTGTGCTATTGTGTTTACTGCTTAGGTTACAGGATACTTGATATATCTCTTATTTAACACTAACAGTAACCCTTTTAAGGAGGTTTATTTCAAGCTCACTCTATTAATATATTCACTCTTGGGCTTTGATTACAGTAATGCAGTGAATTTATGTTTGCATATATAGTGGGTATCATTCAGGAAATCATTTGAAAATTATTCTTAAACAACAGCTATACACATCCTGTTAGTCCCTGGTGGTTAATAAAGAAATTAGAAATTGTCTGCTCTTCAACTTGACTATATGATTGAGATCCATAGAAGCACCTAGAAAAGTGGTTCTTTAGTTTGCTTTTTGAATATGAGGATAATTTTTAAATGTTAAAAAAATATAGAGCCCTACAGAGTAATAGTTGTACCTTTGCCATCTCGTAATTTAAAACATATAAAATCCACTTACTGAAATACATGTGGATAAAATGATATAATGTCTGGGGTTTGTTTTAAAATTATCTGGAAATGTGGAAGCAGCGGGAATGGGTAGAGTATAGATGAAACAAGGTTGGCTGTGAGTTGATAATCATTGAAACTGGGTGATGGTAGATGGGGGTTTATTGTACAGTTCTCTCCACTTTTATGTGTGTTTGAAATCATCCATTTAATAAAATGTGTAAGGAATATAAGGTTACTGTGAATTTAGCTTTTAAAAGGAAAATGTATTTTTATGATCACTGAAGCATCTATGTATTTGAAAAATACCTGTCGTTACATGAAAGTGGCATATGATTTATGGAGCCTAGAGATGGAGCTTGGTGCACGTGGATTCTGGAACCCCTTTGCTGTAACTATTAGAGCACAATAGAGAAGCAGGTTCAAGGCAGCTCGATACATACTGTTTACGCAACCACTGAGTGCATTCCAAGCAACGTGAACCTTGACTACCGAAGCACGCGTGTAGCTTCGTTAACGCACTGTTGGCTCTGTTGCTTAGAAAAGGCAGTGCCCTATGGAGGAAGAGGTGCTGCCACTTGAGCAGTGATAGCATTGAACAGAGTGTGTAGGGTTGAGGCAGGTGGGAATGTCTAGAATAGGAAGCAAAGAATCTGATCCATTCAGAAACTCAGAGGCCTCCGAATAACAGCAGGCTTATCCTAATTCAGCCTCCCCCAAACTTGCCCTTGGCCAACTGTCACCAAGGCCAAATTACCCATGACTTCCTCTTCTGACCTCAGGCAAATTGACCTACCCCTTCTATCTCCTCCTCAAGCAGAACTTAAAACATCTACATTGTATTTTGATTTCTATGAAGATTAGAGAGGAAAAGTATGCTTACTGTCTTTGGTCCCTGGCCAGTTTTCATTGGGACCTTATTTCCTTGAAATTCTTGGCCTATAAAAACATGCAGGTGAAATTACCCTAAATTTATAATTATGTATATTTAAAATCTTAGATTACATGGGAGTTGAGTATCTAGAATGAATCAGCCTTAGGAAAATGTTTCTTTTTAAAAATTATTAAATATTGGAACATTATAAAAAATAACATTGAAATATTTAATTCATGGTTCAGTTCTCTTGTTCATTTAAAGGTTTAACTATTTCCCACTGTTTAAATATCTCTATCTGATCTTTTGTGCTAACCAGCGTGTCTAAAATATTGAAAAACAGATGAATGATCAAGGAATTTAAGGAATACTCCCCCAGTGAAGCCAGAAGGATATTCTTGAGGAGAAAAAAAAAGAATGCATGAAACTTATTTAACAAGAAAGATTTGAGTCAGGTAATCTACATAATATATCCACTGGCATTAAGGCTGTCATCTTGGTATTGCATTTCTGGTACGAATTTCGCAATAGCTGTCTTTCACTGTCGGTTCTAATAAAGAGTGTTGGTCAGCTTAAATTCCCTGGGAGCTCAGATTTATGTTTTGTGAACTGCGTGTGCCTGAGGCCTCTCATGCATGATTTAAACTGCTTTGTAAATGTCAATAGGTGGAAAAGCATCAGATCCCTTGTAGATTTCTCCAAATCCTCAAAGATGCATATGCCATGTATAAACCATGCTGCACTCTCAAGACCATTGCCGTTTTTTATACTTGCCTAACTGGGGGTTTAAGGTATTGCCAGAAGCAAAATATCAGTGTGTGCATGTCTCGATCCAACTGGCCAATGAAACCCTGTATTAAGAAAACCTTTGCACCAGAGAAACGTCTCCAGTGACCTGAGATGGGCACACCTCATGAATGTTGAATGTTCTTCAAACTCTTATTTCTTCATTCTTGACTTTTTTCAGAACACACATTTAACTTGATTGAATTTGCTAATTTCATAGCATAACATTCATTCCATGGACAGCTGTATAGATTTGTAGAAAAATGTTTCCATCAGGAGCTCCCAGACCTGGATCCTGTCCTGGTTCTGCCACTCTCTGGCTGTTTGTCCTTGGGCGAGCCACTTAACCTTTTTGGGGCCCCACTTTTAGATCCACTGAGGTTGAATCCAGGAGGTTGCATTAAATGATCTCCAGTTATTCCTCTCAGCTCTTGCATCATGACTCCAAGAGATAGTGACAGGCAGCCAGTGTGACACTTTTAAAGCCATGGGAACACACGTGACTTTTTAATTAGGCTTATGCTACTGTCTTCTGGGCAGCACAGAGTGCCAGCAGGAGCCCCCAAATGGCCAGCAGTGATTGGACAAAGAGACCTCAGAGTCAGCCTGATGGCTTATCAACTCATTTGTGTTCAGAGCACTTCCTTGTGCTGTTTCCTGTTGGCCTGAGAACGGCCTAGTGAGTGCCCCCCCCCCCCCCCGCCCCGCATCGGATTCCTTAGCTAACAGGTGTTTTCTAATGTCTGAAGAGGCAAAGCAAATGATAGCGAGGGCATGGCATTCCAGGGCAGAGGCCCCCGTGTGAGCAAAAACACTAGCCTGGCTTTCTCAGAGGCGGTTTCTTCTTCACTTTTGTACCCCTGAGCCTTGCCCAGTGCCTGGAGACAGAGGTGCTTGGGAAACGCATGCCGCGTAATCACTGCAGAGTGAGTTTGTTCAGAGTCAGCCATCAGGACAGAGATGGCCTTTTGTTCTTCCTCTTTATCTTTTCATTCCTACCTAGTTCTGAATGAGCAGCTTTGATCTTTTCTTTCCACATGTTCACTTTCTAACCTAGTATCTTCTTGCAGGGACCATTTCCGAGGTTAAGGAAGAGTGCCCAGGGTAGCTCTGAAGCTGGCCTGTGCAGGTCTAATCCTGACTGTCCTCTGACTGTGTCCTTGAGCACTTCACTTAACCTTTCTGCCTTAGGTTTTAATCTGTAAAATGTACATCATACAAGTACCTACCTCTGCAGTTTGTGAGGATTAGATTTGGCTGTTTAACATAAAGCTCTAGAACTGTGCCTGCCATTCAGAAGCGTTAGCTGTTATTAACATTGGTTTTGTTTTTTTTTTTTTAATTATTATTTAATTTGAACTTTTTAAAAAAAAGAGCCAGGGCAGTTGCACCAACCTTGGAAAAAAATCACATGCCTAATTCCCATCATCTCCACCCCAGTGAGGAGTGGTCTGCAGTGGGCAGCACTAGGGGGCCAGGGCCTTGCTCACTCAAGCCAGGTCTGTGTTCGCCTGGTCAGGACACACACCTCCCGGAATGTACCATCTCAACGCCCACGTCCGGGGCAGCCTCACTGAAGCAGGTTAGGAACTCTGCAACCGGGAGAGGCCTTTGGAACACTGTCGCCACCAGTGTTCCATTTGTGTGTTTGGAGAATGTCAAGTAAGCACATTCTTTGTCACCCCCTGACATGACCTCAGGGTTACTTTCTGTGGTTGTTGACAAATCTTTAGACATCCAGGTTTTATCAGCGGAAACCTTGAAGAGTGACAAATGGTTCTTGGAAGAGTTGGTGCATACTCTAAAATGTCAGCTGGCTCATTTATAACCAGTGATGTCCAGTGTCTAAGCCGTGCTATCAGCATGGTCTATAGATAACCCACCCTCCCGATGCTCCGGGCTCCCCGAGCACTTTGTGCAGCTGTTCTGGTTGAAGACCCAGTTGACATCTGTAATAGATATCAAATGGAGAGCCTCTTATTTTATCACTTTCTGTGTTTCAACACCGGTGGTCCCCGTGGACTGTCGGAAACAGGCAGCTGGCACATTATGGGAAAGGTGACTTGCTGGGTCCCTGTGCCCTGAGGACATTATTAAGTGCTAGGGAACCTTGTTAGCTCATAAAGTTGGTTCAAACCAATTATTGCTGTGCGGCCATTACCACTGCCAAGAATGTAACTCTTTTAAATTCTTGCCCATAAAGCCCATCTTTCCATGACATTATATCATAGAGCAGGGCTTCTGATCTGGCCGCGTTGAACCCCACTGTGCGCAAAGACTACCCGTTGCATTCGCTGCTCGGTGTTGGTTACCCTTCAGTGCTTCCTGGAGGCAGCGAGACTACTATTTATAGATTTGCTTTCTGAGTCCCTAGTTCAGCACAGTCAGTTTCCACACGCTGTCCCCGTCATGTGATCAGCCATGCTGCTTCTAAATGAAGGTCCAGGCCTTGGCCTCTGCAGAGAGGGTGACAGCTGTCAGATACAGATAGTAGGCTACAGATCCTGGCTGCTAAAACCCTCTCATTCATTCCTGTTACAGATCATCGACCACAGCTTGAAGCCGTGCTTTACAGTCGGCCGATTAGTTGGCAAGAGATCTACATACTGTATTAGCAAGGTCAACCACTGAGATAAAGGCAAAATCTCAAACCCCTGCACTATTTTTAAACCAGTAGCCATTTGTTAAAGCTGGTTATTTTGGTGTGTGTCTCTCTTCCTTTCTTCTTTTTTTTTTTTTTTTTCCCTCTCTCTCTCAAAATAGAACTAAAGAAACTTGTTAAAAACTCTTTGTCAGAGTTAATGAAGATGGTTCAGACGCTGAGATGGTTCAAATCTGAGAAGGGTGCGGTCGTTCTCAGAAACTCATTCAGGCACTGCGGTATAGACGGCAGCGTTAGCCATGTCCACTCCTTGTTTTAATCAGAGCGTGTTCAGAGAGCTCAGCCCAGGGATCCAGAGGAAGTTTGACCCCACCACGAGAGTGGATTAGGCAGGTCTGGCCAGGAGAGAGCTGAGTTAAGGCTCACATAAGACTTATTGAAATCCCTGCTCACTCCTAACTGAGATGGCTGGTCTTCACTGTTGGCTCAGGTGATGGGGCCTGTCTTGCGAGGGTTCCATTCTCCAGGGTCCCGCCTCCCCCAGCACCTTGCCTCTGGGTGTTCTGAAGCCGACATTGTTCAACCTGCCTCATGTCAGACTTGCATAAGGAGAACTTGTACCGTGGGAAACCTCTCGTCAGGAGGTGATTTGCTGACTTCTTCATGTCCAGTGAACAGTCCTGCTGTTCCAGAATCAACTGACCAAACCCTGAATCTTATCTTTACCCGGAAAGGTGTCCACCTACAAGATCTGCTTCACCATCTGACCCCCTCCTCTCTGCCGTCCTCCCTCCTGCTCCTCCACCTCCACTGAACATCCCTTTCCCTTCATGACAGCCACCCGCCCCTTCACCTTTCTCTGTTTTCCCCCAAGACCTCATAATTCTACTGCGTGGACGCAGCTGGAGTTCTTTTCCAAGGTTATGCCCTCGTCTACCTCTCCTTCATGTTCCCTTCCCTCTCTTCTAGGAACTTGTCACATTCCCATCTCCTGTCTGATCTCTTTCACTCTCTACTCTTCGTTGACTTATAACCGAGTTCAGTTTCCTGAGGGTTCAAGCGCACACCACGCCCTTGACAGTATGTTTCAGTCTGCCGTCTCCCTCCTTTTCCGC